>NC_054705.1:19858025-19875525 GCF_016097555.1 Gigantopelta aegis
TATACACGCAAACATGTGGAACATTGCTTCGGTACACAACATTTATCAGAGGAGATTTTAGTAGGGGGTTGTCGGGTTGGGTGTGTGTGTGTGGGTTTTATTTATTATTATTATTTTTATTTTATTTTTTTATTATTATTATTATTTTTTTTTATTATACTTTTTTTTTTTCAGTTTTGTTTGCAACTAAAATGCAGGTTAGAGTTTCTGTTTAACAATCCTAACGTACGAAACGTCGAGTCGTTTGTTTTGTTTTTGTTGAGTTTTGTATCTAAAATGCAGGTGCTTCGATATAAATTAGAAACGTTAATTAATATAAATAATAATATCTTGAAATATATTCACACGTGAAATAGAAACATCTGCAAGTTACAGTCATACTATTCCCGATTTTACAAAAAGTTCACAGTCAGTCATAGACACGTTTATCTGTCCGTGTTGGACTTTCCCAGTTCCTCGAGAATACATATACATGTATTGATTTGAATACGTGACTGGGTTGATGCATTGTTCTTTGACTTAATACTATAGAAAACGTATATTACACTTTACATGTATTGATTTGAATACGTGACTGGGCTGATGCAATGTCCTTTGACTTAACAATATAGAAGACGTAGATTACACTTCACATGTATTGATTTGAATACGTGAAAGGGCTGGTGCAATGTCCTTTGACTTAACAATATAGAAGACGTAGATTACACTTTATAGTTTTCGTACAGTAAAAATATTTCTAGTTTGGTATATAGCTGTCCTTTATAGTGCCATCTTGCTAAGGTGTTTGTGGGTGGGGGTGGGGGTGGGGGGTCATGTCTTAATCGGCAGATTTATGAAAGAAATGTTATATTGAATGCTGTGACATTTATTACTTATTAAATAGGATTCATTTAAGACCCTCTACATAGTAGTCCATACTGACCCCACCTCTAATGTGAAAACAGGGTCGTAAGACCCATAAGACTCACCACCCACCCACCCCCGTATCCGCTACTGCTTTATATGGTGCTGGTATAGCGTTGAGTTACTGGGGGTTTTATCGGGAATTTCCAGTTACGTGGCAAGGCAAAAAAATAGCTCGATGTGTGATTATTATTATACTTGTATACAGGTGACTTAGCAGACAAACAAACAAGACACGGTATCTGTTGTCAAGTGGTTAAGCTGTCGAACAATTTCACCGGGTATTTGAAGTCAGGTAGCATGGGCTGAAATGAGGACACATGCACAACAGCGGCCCGATGTGTGATTATAAATACACAAAAGATCACCATGACAACTCGTATAATTAAGGTTATTTTATATTGCATTACAACAAATAGACGACAATAACATTGTGAAGTTTTAATATCTTTACCCCATAACACACAACAATACTCCCAACTAATCTCATTAATAGAGAGCGAGAGTGAGATATATAGAAAGAGACAGAGACAAACAGACGGAGAGAGAGAGAGAGAGAGAGAGAGAGAGAGAGAGAGAGAGAGAGAGAGAGAGAGAGAGAGAGAGAGAGAAAGTGATGGTATATTTTGAGGTATATTCATATGTTGCAATCATATTTTATTCCCGATTTTAAAAGTCGTCCAGTCAATTTTACAAACGTTTCGTTTTCCGTATTACACTTTCCCATAACACGCATTATTATTCGGTCGTGGGGTGGGGGGTGGGGGTGGGGGTGGAATGGGGTGAGACGTTGTAAAGATGACATTTATGATTGTACGTGAAGGAAATATCAATCTGATTAAAATTAGGTCCTGTACGTGTGACACGACGACTTTCTTTATAGGAAACCCTCGATTTGTTTCCATTGGTAGTAAGAGATATTAATTTACATGCACATAACATGGCCATTAAAACACCAATCATCGGGTCTGGTTGGGATCAAGGGCGGGACATAGCCCGGTGGTAAAACGCTCGCTTCATGTTCGGTTGGTCTTGGATCGATCCCCGTCGGTGGGCCCTTTGGGTGATTTCTGCCAATGCACCTCGACTGGTGTATCAAAGGCCATGGTATGCGCTATCCTTTTTGTGGGATGGTGCATATAAAAGATGCCTTAATACTAACGGAAAAATATAGCGGGATTCCTCTCTATGACTACATGTCAAAATTACCATTATTTGTGGTTGGGACGAGGAAAAATGACAACGGATCTGCCTAGAAGGTTTGAACTTTCGACGCAAGCACATCAGTCGAGTGCTTTATCGACTGAGCTAAACCCCGCCCATGGATAAAATGAAAATAGGTACAGTTTGGATACAAATGTTAAAGATTGTCTTGTTTAACGACATCACTAGAGCACATTGATTTATTAATCATCGGCTATTGGATATCAAACATTTGGTGTTTTTAATGTATAGTCTTGGATAGGAAACTCGCTATATTTGTCCACTGGTCATGTCATGTCATGTCATAGGGTTTTACGTGCACATTCAGAGCAAGCTGTTGTAGCGCACGGCTGTCGTGGGCGCAAGAGCCGGCCTTGGCCGGCTCTTCCGTCCATGACAGGAAAGGTGGGGGGAGGGGAAGGAGGGACCGCCTGCACTGGCAAGGTGCAACGGAGCACCAGCAGCCCGATTGAATCGGTAGCAGGCGGGTGGGGGTGGTGGTGGTGCTATGGAATTTGAATGGAGCCGTTAATGCCAAAGAGAAAGTGGTGCGCAATTTTGTTGAGGAAATTTTGGCGCAATTTTGAACGGTCGGTCGAAAGGTAAATGGCCGAGCTAATATAGGTTTTGATATTAGTGAATCGAGAGTAGCTCGTTAATTTTAGACCTTTACGATGCTGTCCACTGGTGGAAAGGAATCTTTTATATACGCCATCCCACAGACAGGATAGTACATACCACGGTCTTTAATATGCAAGTCGTGGTGCACTGTTTGCAACGAGAAAGAGTCCAACGGGTCCACCGACGGAGATCCAACATTTTACTACATAGGTTTTTGTAGGTCGTATATATCGGTATTAAAGTTAAAACATAATAGATATTGTATTATGGTGTACAAATGTTAAGTGGTATTTTTCTATATTAGTTTGTATTATTTTTAATTGTTTGTTTGTTTAGTTTGTTTTGTTTTGCTTTGCTTTGTTTATTCTTTGTTTGTGTTTGGTTTGTTTGAATTTGGATTTGGATTTGGTTTTGGTTTTGTTTGTTTTGTTTTGTTTTGTTGTGGTTTTGTTTTTTGTTTGTTTGTTTGTGTTGTTTGTGTTGTTTGTTTCGTTTTGTTTTGTTGTGGTTTTGTTTTGTTTTGTTTGTGTTGTTTGTGCTGTTTGTTTAGTTTTGTTTGTTTGTTGTTGTTTTTTTGTTTTGTTTTTATATTTTGTGTTTTGTTTTTAGATTTTCTTGTCGATGGGTCTTCAGAGCCTTCAACTCTCGACTCCCTATTCACCTGGAAATTCGTCCAGCCTTTATTCCATACAGATCGTATAACTGTAGTTTGATGACAACTGTTAAAGACGGTAAGAACACAATTGATGTAGAAGGGGCACTCAATTAAAAAACAATTTATTTAATGCACTTGGTATTTTTTTGGGTGTGTATATGCGTGCGTGCATTAGCACGTGTGTATGTATATACATACGTACGTATTTATACGTGTGTGTGCGTTAATGTCTGCGAGCACGCGTGTGTACGTACTTACGTACGTACGTGTGACGTGTATAACGGTGTGTGTCCATGTGTATGTGTTTGTCTCTGTATGTCTGAACCAATGTGCTTCAGTGATGTCTTTAAACAAAACAAACTTTCTGTATGTCTAAGTGTGTTTCTGTCTGTATGTGCGTGTGTGTGCGTAAGTGTGTGTCTGAATGTCTCCGTGTGTTTCTTGTCTTGTCTGGGCGTTTGTGTGCGTGTGTGCATACAACACTAAAGAGTTGTAGTGTACAACATTAAAACTTAAAGGAACATTGCTGAGTTTTCTGCATTGTAAGATGTTTCCGACTAATAAAATATTTCAGTGATTAAACTTACATATTAAATATATTTTCTTGTTTAGAATATCAGTGACTGTATATTCAATGTGTTTGTGGTCGTCTTAATATTTGTAAAAAGCCCAAACTGGATTTTGTCTTCCAATAATTTCGTACGTAAGAAAAAAACAACATATTTTACGAAATAAAATGAAATTTAACCTAGTACAAATATTAGAACGATCAGAAACACGTTTAATATACAGCCACTAATATTTTATGCAGAATAATATTTTTGATATGTAATTATAATCTTTAAAAGCCTGTTAGTTGATGAAATCTTACAAATTGCAGCAAACTCAGGAATGTCCCTTTAACAATCCATCAACATAGTTGCAAATGCCATACCATATTTCGTTCATTTCAGAGTTATTTTTCAAATGATCTAGAAGGTGGACATTGTGGGTGGAACATATATTTGCAAACTATGATGCCATGCATTGCCTGTCGTCCTATGTTGATATGCTATTGATATTAATCGTCTTCTGCTACTAAATGAAAATATTTGGTTACAGTGCTATGCTGTGTGTGTTACCACAGCTATTCCAATGATATTAAACTTGTAATTATACGAAATTATTCAGCTGCAATGTCTTGCGTTGTCTCTCATCCTATGCAGATATTCCAATGATATTAAATGCATTTTACTAGTAAATGAAATTATTTGTTTACAATGCCATACTTTAGTTTTTGTTTTCTTTTTATGTACATAGTTCAATGATATTAAACGTGTTTTAAAAGTAATTATATAAAATCATTTAGTTGCATATATATATATATATATATATATATATATATATATATATATGTGTGTGTGTGTGTGTGTGTGTGTGTGTGTGTGTGTGTGTATGTATGTATGTGTGTATGTATGTATGTAAGTATGTATCTATATATCTATATATCTATCTAAAAGCCTTTATTTTCGACGCACATGCACGAAGGCCAACCTGTATAGGAACGATGTAAACCACTTTACGCACTGTTCTGAGTATTGCTATAACTTTGTAATTTAATGACGTTCATATATAATTTTCAAAAACCAAATTTCTCTTTATTCTGCTATAAAATCTTTATAAGGAATTGCATTAAAATGACATTTTGTTATAAATTTAACACAAAAACAGAGAGCCGTACACGAAAACTCTTTAAACTACATGACGTCATTTTGTGTGTTTGTCAAATCGTGATGACGTCGTATTTAGTACCGACAAGGTCATTGTTTTGTAAGCGTCAAATTGTCCAATAGTATTGTTCGTTAGATCAATGCAGAATATTTCTCACTGAGAAAATATGGAAAATATTTTTCCTGTTATGTGTGACCGCTGAGGTAATAAATATGTATATGTATATGTATATGTATATGTATATGTATATGTATATGTATATGTTATGTATATGTGTATGTGTATGTTTATGTGTATGTGTGTCTGTATATATTAACATTAATTATCATTCATTAAAGGATTTTGTAGGAGATATCGCTGGCACTATAATCTGCGATATCTCCTGCGATATTCTCAGCAGGAGATATCGCTTCTTATAATCTTGATTGGTCAAAATTTAATCACAAGACAATATTTTGTTACGTCACTGTGTTTCTTTCAGCGCTGAACCTGTCATCACACCCCCCCCCACACCCCCCCCACCCCCCCCCACACCCCCCCCAACCCCACCCCACCCCCACCCCCACACCACCACCCCAACCCACCCCACCACCCCCACACCCCCAACCACCCACCCCCACCCCCACACCCCAACCCCACCCGTGACGTCACGCCACTGCCGGTCTGCTAGTTAACGAGTCTACCGCTGCCAAATATAATGACATTCAACCCACATTACTGACATTGTTTACAACTATCGCAAATGAAACGAATTATAATGGATGATAAGAGAATACTCCCCAGGTGTCTTGTGATATAAGCCTCGGATTTCATGCTTTTATCAACTCGTGCTGATTCACTGATAAATTATGAGATCACAAGACACTCGGGGAGTATCCTCTATAATAATAATAAATTAAAAAAAAGTAATAATAAAAAAAATAATAAAAATGTTTTAAAAAAATTCCGAGAGTACTGCTAAATCAATATCCCCTACCAGCCGAACAGTTCAAGGGTCATAACTCTATGTGACAAATTGATAAACCGCCATTAAAGTCAAGCATGATCTGTAACAGTTAGGGGGAGTTTGCTACAATATTTTAGATGTTATTGACTAACAAAGTCCTTTTAACGATTGTAATTACATATCAAACATATTTTTCTGCATAAAATATTAGTGGTTGTATATTAAACGTGTTACTGATCGTTCTAATATTTGTACTAGTTTAAATTTCATGTTATTTCCTAAAATATTTTTTTTCGTACGTACGAAATTATTTTAAGACAAAATCCAGTTTGGGCTTGTTACAAATATGTAAGTTTAATCGTAGAAATATTTTATTAATCGGAACCTTTAAACTATACACACAATTCCATTTTAGTATACTGAGGCATTGCGAAAAGAAATTCTGGAAAACAAATTTTTATATTTCCTAAAATCAAGGGCCATGACGGTCAAAAAATGGGCTATTCACCATGAACGTCAAGCGTGACCCGTAACTCTACCGCAACATGATAAAGCTATATACAAAATTTCAGGTCAATATATTAAGGCACTGCAAAAGCTATCTGCAAAACTATATCTGGGATAGACGGACAGACAGACAGACAGACAAACAAACAGAAGGACGGAGACGAATTTTAATGTACACTTAGGTTGGAACTGTGGGAGACTAATAAATAAATAAATAAATTTTAATAATACAAGACATTATTTTGAAAAAGGAAAATTAACAAATACGTTTTGAGGGAAGTCGCCATTATTCATTTTTATAAATACCCCTTTTAAAGGGACAGACCCTAGGTTTTAAACACTACGGCATATTTTTCACCTAGACCCTAGTTTCAACCAGTAAAAATGGACACTAAGTTTGGTTAATTTACAAACCTGTAACAAATTTGGATGCAACAGTGTGAAACAAGAGTTTGTGACGTTGAAATACCCTTAAAAATAGACTAAAAACGCGACTCCATAGCCGATACTTCTCTGACGGACGTGCGTTTTTAAAACCATGAAAAATGCATTTTGTGGTATTAGAAACACCAGGATGACCAGAAACACTTCGGTTGTACAGTACAGGCTCTAATAGTGAACATTATGTCTTAGTGTTTACAAACTAGGGTCTGTCCCTTTAATAAGGCATTGTTTTCTTCTGTATTCCAAGGAAACGCCAAGTTGAGATCGTTCTGTGAAGGTCAGCCAGGATGGATGGGGTGGCTGCGCCGCATCTCGTTTACAGGATACAGTGGTTCCATGACTGTCCTTTTGAAGTCCAACTTCCAGAGAATAGGGTACATGACGGGCATCAAGATCAGATATTACCAAGACAGAAGTAGGTCATATCTAAAGTTAAAGTCTGCTATGTTTAACGACACCACTAGTGCACAGTGATATATTAATCATCGGCTATTCAGTGTCAAACATTTGGTGATTTTGACATATAGTGTTCGAGAGGAAACCCGCTTCATTTTTCCATTTGTAGCTAGACATCTTTTATATGTACCATCCCATAGACAGGATGGCACATACCACGGCCTTTGATGTGCCAGTCATGGTGCACTTGCTGGAGCGAGAAATAGCCCAATGGCCTACCGACGGGGATCGATCTCAGAGCGACCACGAATCAATAGCTAGACAATACTACATAATTAAATTTCCGTTACATTCATTTTAATATAACGACATCCCATTGGTCGAGATGTAGCAACGAGATTCCGTTCATTTCTCGATGAACGTAAAAATTACGTCGACAGAGAACGTCATATCTGATGATGACATTATTTTATATGAGCAAGTTGTCTTATTGAGCATTATTGTTTACTGACCAAATATTAGCAAGTATGATTCAAATTTAATTATAAGTATTGTCTGTTATTTATTTTACGTTCATCGGAGTATGAAAAAAAAAAAAAATCATCCGCAAACTGTCCTGACTCATATTGGCAATACAAGGGCCCGTGCTTATAAAACCAGTCCAGACTCATTCTCCAATGACGTCACACGCATACAATTCGTATGGCGTTGCCAAGACGTCGACGTCTCAGACTCTATTAGACTCTCGAGTCTCTAGACGTTTTATAAGCACCAGGTCTGACGGGTGTGGGGGATATTCAGGGCAATCTAAGCATCACCTGAATTTTTTTTCAACATAATTGTTTTTAGTATTTTGATACAAAGCAACAAAAAAGAAAAAAAAAAGTGTTTTATTTAACGACGCACTCAACACATTTTATTTACGGTTATATGGCGTCAGACATATGGTTAAGGACCACACAGGAAACCCGCTGTCGCCACTACATGGGCTACTCTTCCGATTATCAGCAAGGGATCTTTTATTTGCGCTTCCCACAGGCAGGATAGCACAAACCATGGCCTTTGTTGAACCAGTTATGGATCACTGGTCGGTGCAAGTGGTTTACACCTACCCATTGAGCCTCACTCAGGGTTTGGAGTCGAGAAAAGGAAAATATATAATATCGGAGATCTTGGTAAATCATTTTTCAATACATTTTAGTTACATAAATATTGTTTTTGTTTGCCAGACGACCCGCTACTGACTACAACAACAGTCAGACCTTCAACTACAACAACGGCCTGGCCTAAATGGATTCGGACAACGTGGCCTGAATTCATTACCACAACACGGCCTGAATTCATTACCACAACACGGCCTGAATTCATTACCACAACATGGCCTGAATTCACGACCCGTGATTGGCATACGACTAAGACTAATTGCTGGCTTATGACCAAAACTAGAGCCAGAACTACAACTACAACAACTTTCAGAGACTGGCCTAGAAGGTCGACTACACCGCCGACTTTCAGAGACTGGCCTAGAACGTCGACTATGCCACCAACTTTCAGAGACTGGCCTAGAAGGTCGACTATGCCACCAACTTTCAGAGACTGGCCTACATCGTCGACTATGCCACCAACTTTCAGAGACTGGCCTAGAAGGTCGACTATGCCGCCAACAGATTATTTCGCTCTATGCGGAAATACTTCCTTGATCGCATCCGAAGAACCGGGCTACATCTACACACCGGGTGTTGAAGATTCCTTCAAGTAGGTTGTCCCGTTCCAGCTAGTTTTCCGCGTTTTGAAAGAAGTGTATCAAATTATGAATTGACATTGTGTTATGTAGCGTGACTGTACTCACACAAAATACAAATACAAATATAGAAGAAACGTTGTCCGTTGTAAACATACAAAATGAAGGACACACACACGCATACACACACACACGCACACACACACACACACACACAAACACACACATACACACACTCGCATATACCCACATACACTCACACACAAACACACACACAACACACGCACACACCACACGCACATATATATATATATATATATATATATATATATATATATATATATATATATATATATACTTAACTCCAAAAGAAACGCGAAAATTTTAAAATATTAAAAAACCCACATTTGAATAAACTATGACAAATCGATTAAGTTGACCAATAGCCATCTTGTCAGCGTATCCAATTCCACATAACGCATGAAAAAAACGAGTACAGTGTGACGTCACGCACGTGCTGAAATTGACGACCAAAATCGATCTGGAATGCAAAACGGGTGGATCATGAAAGATGCGAATTGCACGTGAAACACTACCAGGCCTGGGTATAAAAGACGCCAGACAGCAATGTTCAACTCATTTTACGAGTAGCGATACAACGATGCCACGACTTAACGCTGATTCCAGACATAGAGCTTTGGGGAATTTGGAGGCCGGAATGGATGCCAGGCAGGTTGCACGTGCTTTCGGTGTCCATGTCTCGACAATCTACCGTCTCATAGACCGATTTCTACAGAACAACAACGTCGTCGACCGTCCACGTAGCGGCCGTCCCAGAGTGACGTCACAGCGCCAGGACCGTTACATCGTCCGAACTCACATGCGTGATCGGTTCGTACCAGCCACCACAACAGCCCGGCAGACAGTGGGAACCCACAACCGCCCCGTTTCCTACACCACGGTACGACGTCGTCTGATCGCCATCCATCTGAACTGTCGTCGACCGTACATTGGACAACGTCTCACACAGCGACACCGCCTTGCACGACACAACTGGGCTGTTCTGCATCGACAGTGGCGGAACCGACAGTGGCAGAACATCGTCTTCTCCGACGAAAGCCGCTACTGCTTAGATAGGGCCGACGGTCGTATGAGGGTGTGGAGGCGTCGAGGTGAGTGCTTCACAGATGCGTGTGTTATGGAGAGGGACCGTTGGGGAGGGCCTTCCGTCATGCTGTGGGGTGCCATATCCTGGGGACGTCGTGTACAACCTGTCATCTTCGACAACAACGGCCGAGGACGCGGCAGGGGCGTCACAGCACAGCGCTACATCGACGAAGTGCTCACGCCTGTGGTGGTGCCTTTTTTCGCGGGTCACCGTCAGATGGTTTACCAGCACGACAACGTCAGGCCACACACGGCACGGGCCACCCAGGCATTCCTGGCACAGCACAACATCATCACAATGGACTGGCCAGCTTTAAGCCCGGATCTGAACCCCATCGAGCACTTGTGGGACGAGGTTCAGCGCATGATGAACCAACGCCCTGCTCCCGTGGTGACACAGCAGCAGCTCCGCCAGGCCGTCGTGGACACCTACAACAACGTGCCAGGGGCCTTCATCAGGAACCTCTTCCTCTCCATGGGTAGGAGGTGTGCGGCGGTCATGGCCAGCAATGGCGGACACACCCGCTATTAGTTGACATGTTTGAGTGGCATGTGACGCCATTGAAGAAGCGCCATGGCCTTGACATTTCAAATGACAATGCGACCTCGATTTTTAACATGTCAATAACATGAAATCTCATCTTTACGAATTGTTTAAGTTTTTCATAGAAACGATTATTTTAAGAACTTTGGGACGTATTTCAATGAGTGCACTCAAAACCTCCAATCTACGTATTCGCGTTTTCTTTTGGATTAAGTATATATATATATATATATATATATATATATATATATATATATTATATATATATTAGTGTTCGGTCCGAATATTTGAATATTCGCTCGCTTATGTATAATGCGGTTTCTTTGTACTATAAAATCGGTCTTGCATGCTGCTTTTCTCGTGCATTCAGTCGGGAACATAAAGTATGTATCGAGTTTCACAATAGTGTGTTAAAGGGACATTCATGAGCTTGTTGCAATTTTAAAGATGTTATCCCGTGCTTGACATTGTCCATCCCAAGTAACAAGATCATCCTCACACACGCTACACGTGTGGCATGCTTCTACTCACTATACCATACAACAAAAGTCACGCGCACGAATCAATTTCACTTTATTATCCCCATCAACAAAGTAACTCATACATAAAAATAACAAACATGACATGTGACATATCCATTTATATTGATGACGTCACAGCATATTTTAAAGGGACATTCCTAAGTTTGCTGCAATTTTTAAGATGTTATCGACTAATAGAGACTTTTTAACGATTGTAATTAAATATCAAGTATATTTTTCTGCATAAAATATTAGTGGATGTATAGTAAACGTGTTTCTGATCATTCGAATATTTGTATTAGGTTAAATTTAATTTTATTTCCTAAAATATTGGGGGTTTTTTCGTACGAACGAAATTATTGGAAGACAAAATATTAAGACAACCAGAAACACGTTGAATATACAGACACTGATATTCTAAACAAGAAAATATATTTAATATGTAAGTTTAATCGTAGAAATATCTTATTAGTTGCAAACATCTTACAATGCAGCAAACTCAGGAATGCCCCTTTAATAATGACGTCATGCGGGTGGCTGAAATTCATTAAATAAGAGATATTTTCGATAACACAGGAATTGGGTTCATCTACACTAACCAATATGTCGATTTCTAATCCTATAAAGAAGAAGTACAACAAATCTCTGCGATCAACATGACAACAGTAGAATTTAGCTTTTGGATATTGTAAACAAATTTTACTTCAAAACTTACTTAACAGTCCCCGGTCCCCCTGCCATTGGGGCCCCCCAGACTAAGGACTTCCTTTATAAAAAATGTAATAATTATAAAATTAGGGGTTTTTTTTAAAATTTATTTGTCATGCAATTTAATTTCTATGTTGAGGGGCCCCCGAACCTGAAGTGACCCGGGCCCTGCAAGGTCTAAATCCGGTCATGCCAACGGTAACTAACTTGTGTACGTCAAATTACGTCTGTCAGCTTTATTTTCGTGCTTATATCCAATTATGGTTCAAACACGCCGTCCTGGGCACACACTTCAGCTGTCTGGGCTATCTGCCCAGGACAGTGGGTTAGTTGTTAATTGTTAGTGGTTAGTGAGCGAGAAGAGAGTGTAGTGGCCTTAAACCTACCTGTTGAGTGGTTAAAACTCGCTCTGGATGGGAGCCGGTACCGGGCTACGAACCCAGTACCTACCAGCCTTATGTCCGATGGCTTAACCAACGACGCCACCGATAATTATAAATGACTTCTGAATGTTCAATTTCAGATCGCGTTGTCTCTGGGTCATCAGACCTTTCTGGTTCGGCCCCATTCATCTGGAAATCAGATCCGTTTCCGGTTATGACCTGGACTGTAACGATCAACAACTGCTTATTAGAGACGGTATGTGAATGTGTGCGTGTGTATGTGCGTGTGTACGTGCGTGTGCGCGTATGTGTACGCGCGTGTGTGCGTGTGTACAGTTGTTTAACGTCTCCTAGATTCAGGATCGATCTATCTATCTATCTGTCTATCTTATCTTATCTGCCTGTCTATCTATGTATCTGTCTATCTGTCTATCTGTCTGTTTATCTATATATCTATCTATCTATCTATCTATCTATCTATCTATATATCTGCCTATCTATCTATCTGCCTATGTATCTATCTATATATCTATCTAACTATCTATCTGCCTATCTTTCTGCCTATATGTCTATCTACCTATCTGTCTATCTGCCTATCTGCCTATCTATCTGTCTATCTATCCATATATCCATCTATCCATCTATCTATCTATATGTCTGTCTGTCTATCTGTTTGTCTATTTGTCTGTCTATCTATCTATCTATCTATCTATCTATCTATCTATCTATCTATCTATCTATCTGCGTATCTGCCTATCTGCCTATATATCTATCTATCTATCTATCTGCCTATCTATCTGCCTATCTATCTATCTATATATCTATCTATCTATCTATCTATCTATCTATCTATCTATCTATCTATCTGCCTATCTATCTATCTATCTATCTATCTATCTATCTATCTATCTATCTATCTATCTATCTGCGTATCTATCTGCCTATCTGCTTATCTACCTATCTGTCTATCTGCCTATCTATCTGTCTATCTATCCATATATCCATCTATCCATCTATCTATCTATATGTCTGTCTCTCTATCTGTCTGTCTATTTGTCTGTCTATATATCTATCTATCTATCTGCGTATCTGCCTATCTGCCTATATATCTATATATCTATCTATCTGCCTATCTATCTGCCTATCTATCTGCCTATCTGCCTATCTATCTGCCTATCTATCTGTTTATATGTATATCTGTCTGTCTATCTATCTATCTATCTATATATCTATCTATCTATCTATCTATCTATCTATCTATCTATCTATCTATATGCCTATCTATCTGCCTATCTATCTATTTATCTATCTATCTATCTATTTATCTATCTATATATCTGCCTATCTATTTGCCTATCTATTTATTTGCCTATCTTTCTGTCTGTCTGTCTGTTTATCTACCTCGCTATCTATCCATCCATCCATCCATCCATCTCTCTCTCTCTCTCTCTCTCTCTCTCTCTCTCTCTCTCTCTCTCTCTCTCTCTCTCTCTCTCTCTCTCTCTCTCTATATATATATATATATATATATATATATATATATATATATTTCCCTCTTATTTCTGTCTGTCTATCTGTCTCTGTCTCTATGTCTCTGTCTCTCTCCATTTCTTTCATGTGCATGTGTGTATGCGTTTGTATTTGATAATCGGAGCAAAAAGGTAGGACTTGTAATATCTATCTGTCTATCTGTCTGTCTGTCAGTATGACTACGTGTCTGTCTATCAATCTATGTGTGTATGCCTTCTGTCTGTCTATCTGTCTGTCTGTCTATGTCTATCTGTCATTATGACTACTTGTATGTCTGTTTGTCTGTCTATCTATTTATGTCTATCTATCAGCATGGCTACTTATCTGTCTGTCTATCTGTCTCTGTCTCTATGTCTCTGTCTCTCTCCATTTCTCTCATGTGCATGTGTGTATGCGTTTGTATTTGATAATCGGAGCAAAAAGGTGGGACTTGTAATATCTATCTGTCTATCTGTCTGTCTGTCAGTATGACTACGTGTCTGTCTATCAATCTATGTGTGTATGTCTTCTGTCTGTCTATCTCTCTGTCTGTCTATGTCTATCTGTCATTATGACTTATGTCTGTCTGTCTATCTATGTCTATCTATCAGTATGACTATCTATCTATCTATCTATCTATTATCTATATGTCAATATGACTACTGGTTTGTCTGTTTGTCGGCCCGTCTACCTGTGTCTCTATATATTTATTTACTTGCATTTAAATTACGTATTTTATTAATATTTGTTTGGCAGATTTTCTCTCTAAGACTATGTTATGTTAAGCGGGAGGGACGTAGCCCAGTGGTAAAGCGTACGCCTGATGCGCAGTTGGTGTAGGATCGACCCCTGTCGGTGGGCCCATTGGGCTATTTCTCGTTCCAGCCAGTGCATCGCGATTGGTATATCAAAAACCGTGGTATGTACTATCCTGTCTGTGGGATGGTGCATATAAAAAAATCCCTTGCTACTAATAAAAAATATATAGCGGCTTTCCTCTCTTTGACTGTGTCAAAATTATCATATGTTTGGCATCCAGTAGCCCATGATTAATAAATCAATATGATCTAGTGGTGTCGTTAAACAAAGCAAACTTTATAGTATGCCAAAATGTGCTCTGATAGTGGTTTCATTGTATATCATTTTGTGATGAATTTTGCTACCGTTACATGAGAAGTTATAAATTTATACGTGGGACTGCGCACTTCAATTGTAGTCTTCCAAAACTAATTATGGCTTAAGGAACTAGCAAATTTTCCATATCAGTTTTAGTTACCATACTCAGACAGAAAAAATTAACAAAATGACAAGTTATATGTTCATTAAGGATAATTACTATGTCAAAAAGTCTCTGTCGTCCACTTATATCCACAATAGAAAAATACTCAAATTCCAATACACATATTTATATTATTAGCTAACCGTCAAAAAATTAAATCACCTTCCCCTGCTTAATTTAGAACCGCCCTTTCTAAAAATAGACACAGACATTGAATAAGTAAGATTTCTGGTAGCTAACCAACCATATTTAAACCGCTTTCTATTAAAGTCTGACGGTACCCATTATATCGATTCTGTCCTTGCTTATTCGGCAAGTGCTTACCCTACATACTCAAACGCCTGGATGTTACTCCCTATTAAAGGGACATTCCTGAGTTTGCTGTATTGAAAGATGTTTCCGACTAATAAAATATTTCTACGATTAAACTTACATATTACATATATTTTCGTGTTTAGAATATCAGTTTCTGTATATTCAATGTGTTTCTGGTCATCTCAATATTTGTAAGAAGCCCAAACTGGATTTTGTATTCAAATAATTTAGTACGTACGAAAAAATTATTTTTAGGAAATAAAATGAAATTTAACCTAGTACAAATATTAGAACGATCAGAAACACGTTTAGTGTACAGCCACTAATATTTTATGCAGAAAAATATATTTGATATGTAGTTACAATCGTTAAAAAGTCTCTGTTAGTCGATAACATCTTAAAAATTGAAAAAAACTCAGGAATGTCCCTTTAAAGTATAACAGTACCTTTATATTGGTTCTGGTTTTAGCATATTTGGTAAGCAAGTCCCTCGCTAACCCAACCTATACGGACATCCCTAAGCCATACAAAGCCAGAAATAAATGCTGTGGAAGAAAATAATATAGCAAGTGTATACAAAAGTATACATACAAAAATATATCCCCAAATCAACAATTAGTTCGAGGCCATACAAAAACAAGCAGTAAAATTTCCAATAATTATGACGTTCCCATTTTCTAGTAAACTTTAAAATCCAACACTTAAATAATTTCTTATTTACTAATATTTGACATTTTACACGTCTGTTAATAATAAGGTAAAGTGTGGTATGAGACCATATTACTTCGAATTGAAGAGTATTTATACCCCAATACCTTCAAAACACACGGGCTGCACGATTTTATTATGAACCATTTTCATTCGCCAGCAAAATCATAATCCTACAATATAATTGGCTTGGTAATCGAAATTCATTGATGAAGCTCGTAGTTTTCCGAAAACATCCGAGTAAATTTCCATCAAAATACAAAGTTAATTTGACCTCATACCACACTTTTCCATGAATAAAACCAACGCAGCGTAGTATAACGCAACGCTCTTAATATTCCCACGTAAGTAAGGTTAGTGTTAGCGATTAGTGTACTTAGTAAGAAGAATAACCAGAAGAAAAAGCAAATAAAAATAATAACTAATATGAAACGATAGAGATTGACAGAAAAACCAGGAACGTTACAATTTTAGTTCGTACCATTTCTATTTCCATTTCAAATTACTTATTTATATATATATATATTTATAATTCTTTTCTTTCTGTTTGTAGGTACAAAAACAATTAAGCGACACTGTGATGGAAACACTGAGCGTTACACGGGCACGGAGGGAACCATGAGAATAATGTACAGCAACGATGGCTTTTACCCCTTCACTTCACAAATCAGCATCAAGTATTACCAAGACAAATATTACGATAGTAAGTCTTCTTCTTTTTTTGTTTGCATGGCCCAACTCCCTCACCCCCATCCCCACACACCAAAAACTATATGCCAGTCAAATCAGTTTTAGATTGCAATTACGTACTGTGTATCACTGGGACACGTACAATCAAATCAGTTTGAGATCGCTCTCACGTACTGTGTATCATTGGGTCACTTACAGTGGAGTCGGTTTGAGATCGCTCTCACGTATTGTATATTACATAACTGAGTGGCCTGTAACCGTTGGCTAAAAGGCGGACAGGTTGTGTTACCGCTGCAAAATAGAGTGAGCTTTTACAAGTGTCTTTTTCTTTCTTCTCTCCCCGCCCGCCAATCTCTATCTCTGTCTGTATGTCTGTCTGTCTGTCTCTCTGTGTGTCTGTCTGTCTGTCTGTATCTCAGTCCCTCCCTCTCTCTCTCTCTCTCTCTCTCTCTCTCTCTCTCTCTCTCTCTCTCTCTCTCTCTCTCTCTCTCTCTCTCTCTCTCTCTCTCTCTCTCTGCCTGTCTCTGTGTCCTTCTCGCTCTTTCTATGT
>NC_054705.1:20260525-20291396 GCF_016097555.1 Gigantopelta aegis
AACAATGTTAGATACAACAGAAATGACAATGTGCTAAACAAAAATAAATGAAAAAAAACAACAACATAACATACACACATTAAAAACGTTTCAAATAAACAAAAGATAATGCTAACAAAACAAAATGAGAAGTAGAATCAAATACAAAAGAAATGTGCCAACTAAAGTACATGTGATATAAAGTTTATAAACCGCAAAATAATTATGTAGATTAATGCACTGTATACTGATACCCCCAAATCCCCCCCCACCCCCCAAATCCCCCCCACTCCCCCACATAAGGGTTGGGATTAGTTTGTGAATTTAATATACAGTTGGTTTGCTGTTTGTTTTAAAACAATAACAAATTTGGGTGTTTTTTTTTCTCTCCAAAGCAACTTGTAACCTAACACTAAATATTACACAATAACAAGTTAAAGTTGGTTTTGTTTAACAACACCACTAGAGCACATTGATTTATTAATCATCGGCAACTGAATGTCAAACATTTGGTAATCATGACTTACAGTCATCAGAGGAAAGCCGCAATCTTTTTCCATTATAGTAGCAAGGGATCTTTTATATGCACTATCCAACAGACAGGATAGCACATACCATGGCCGTTAACATATCAGTCATGGTGTACTGGCTGGAATGCGAAAAAAGCTTAATGGGCCTACTGATGGGGATTGATCCCAAACCAATCGTGCATCAAACAAATACTTTACCACTGGGCTACATTCTGCCCTGAATGTTAAATCAGGGCTTCTAGCCATGGGATCAGTGATTTAAAATATTTACTAGCCATCATTTAAAATTCACTAGCCCTACTTTACTTTAAGTTCATATAATTTTATCAAATAATAGTAATAATCAGATATGTCACTTAAATAGGGAGATAGAGTTTACAAACACTAACATTGGGGAGGACAGGATATTCATATTTACAAAATAGAATTAATTGCAACATTTGACAATTTGTTTCCACTAGCCGTCAGGCATGGCAATGGTAGTTATTTACCAGCCCAATGTTGAATATCACTAGCCACGGGAGTGGGGCTAGCCG
This sequence comes from Gigantopelta aegis, assembly GCF_016097555.1. Taxonomy (NCBI): domain Eukaryota; kingdom Metazoa; phylum Mollusca; class Gastropoda; order Neomphalida; family Peltospiridae; genus Gigantopelta; species Gigantopelta aegis. The sequence goes on from NC_054705.1 coordinate 20,261,571, forward strand.
CTAGTGACCATAATCTAGAAGCCCTGCAAACTGACTGCCAGTAACACAGTTAACTTCTCAAACTATGGGGTTTCCTTGCAGTCACTGTTCACTGTTACTATTTGTGTATCTCTTATTTCTTTATGTCAGTATATTTCCAACAAGCTTTGTATTTCTTTTGATATTCAGTACACTTTTTTAAATTGTTTTTTCTGCAGACCCCACACTAAATCCTTGTTAAAGGTGCAGAACCTAGTTTTAACTCATAAAAATGGACACTAAGTTTAGTTAATCTACAAACCTGAAACACATTTGGATAAAGTTACAACAGAGTGAAAGAAGAGAGTGTGACATTAAAACCGGGAAATTTCCTCAAGTCTATTTGCCTAGAACTCAAATCAATAACTGCTACTTCTCAGATGTTTTTAAAATAATAAAAAATACATTTTGTGGTATTAGAAACAATAGGATGACAAGAAACACTTTGGTTCTACAGAAATGGATAATCTAAATAATAAAATGTAAGTAATGTTTGATTTCAGTTATCATAAACGGCTCTAACTGACAAAATATGCTTTAATGTTTAAAAACTAGGGTCTGTCTCTTTAAGAACTATGGATAAAAAAGAAATACATATCTTTTCAAAACAGAAAAGACAACACATATACCTGTATGAACATGTAGGTGCATTGGTTTTTTAAAATACCTGTACAACAAAATATTGAAAACCAAACACATAAACAGTAACAAAGTATAACAGAAGAGAAAATATGTGCAAGTGTAAAATTCATTCTTCTTCTTTGAAGACAAAAAAGGATATTGAAAACCAAACATGTTATGCAAGAAATATAAACCACAAAAGTTATAATTAAAGGGACATTCCTGAGTTTGCTACATTGTAAGATGTTTCCGACTAATAAAATATTTCTATGTTTAAACTTACATATTAAATATATTTTCTTGTTTAGAATATCAGTGTCTGTATATTCAATGTGTTTCTGGTCGTCTTAATATTTGTAAGAAGCCCAAACTTGATTTTGTCTTCAAATAATTTTGTACATACGAATTTTTTTTTTTAGGAAATAAACGAAAATTTAACCTATTACAAATATTAGAACGATCAGAAACAAGTTTAATATACAGCCACTAATATTTTATGCAGAACAACATATTTGATATGTAATTACAATCATTAAAAAGTCTCTGTTAGTCAATAACATCTTTAAAATTGCAGCAAACTCAGGAATATCCCTTTAAGATGTCCAAACAACCAAAAAACATGTGCAGGTGTCAAATTATATTACTATAGTTTATTTCAAACACAACACAACACAAACAAGATATTGAAAACCAAACTTGAGGTGCAGGAAAAATAAACAAACAAAATATATTAACAAAGATGTATTCCACTGTAGGAAAATACCATTAACTCTCTCAAAACTCTTCTCAAGTGACCTTCCATCAAGGTCATTATCACGGTCAAGGTCATGAGACTGAAACTCATGATCTGCACGAATTGTGTCAATTCTGGGTGAGTTTTTGTCATCAATGAAAGGTCCTGGACTGGCCTGACCTTCATTTTCAAGGTCACTGCTGTTTGGAGATATGGTCCTAAGTTCATCTTTCACGACTGCTGGTCTCTTTAGATCTGTTGTTAGTTAAATAAGTGTACAAAATAAAAGTAAATGTTCAGATTGACACATTACATTTGGATATTTGTATACCGTATATCGCTGTGTATTAGCCAACTTTTTAAGCCTCTATACACCACCAAGAGAAGAGGGGTTGGCCAATACACGAAGTCCACAAAACATGTCTTAAGAAAATACAACAAAATATTAGCATGTACAGAAATATGATACTAAGAACTCGTTGGTCAATATAGGCTTCAAAACCTTACTGGTGAGTTATTTAACCAGTATTTTAGTATAGTATCTGAAAGTAGTCAAGTACCAGTTTGTTTTGCTTAATGACACCGGCCTCGGTGGCATCATGGTTAGGCCATCGGTCTACAGGCTGGTAGGTACTGGGTTCGGATCCCAGTCGAGGCATGGGATTTTTAATCCAGATACCGACTCCAGACCCTGAGTGAGTGCTCCGCAAGGCTCAATGGGTAGGTGTAAACCACTTGCACTGACCAGTGATCCATATCTGGTTCAACGAAGGCCATGGTTTGTGCTATCCTGCCTGTGGGAAGCGCAAATAAAAGATCCCTTGCTGCTAATCGGAAAGAGTAGCCCATGTAGTGGCGACAGCGGGTTTCCTCTCAAAGTCTGTGTGGTCCATAACCATATGTCTGACGCCATATAACCGTAAATAAAATGTGTTGAGTGTGTCGTTAAATGAAACATTTCCGTTCTATACCAAGCACCACAAGCACTCAGGACAGAGCTAGATTACTTCCCCTTCTCGTTTAAACAAAGAACACTCCTCATCTACATACAAAAAAACTTAGTTTGTTTCGTTTAATGACACCACAAAACATATTGATTTATTAATCATCAGCATTTGGATGTCAAACATTTGGTAATTTCGTTTCAACATATCGTCTTAGTGAGGAAACCCATCTTTTCTCATTAGCAGCAAGGGATCTTTTATATGCACCATCCCATAGACAGGATAGCACACACCACAGCCTTTGATATACCAGTCGTGGTGCACTGGCTGGAATGAGAAATAGCCCAATGGGCCCACTGACGGGGATCGATCTCACACCAATCGCGCAGGTAGGTATAGAGATAGATAGATAGATAGATAGATAGGTATGCAGGTGGGTGGGTGGATGGGTGGGTGGATGGATGGATGGATGGATGGATGGATGGATGGATGGATGGATGGATGGATGGATGGATGGATGGATGGAAGGATGGAAGGATGGATGGAAGGATGGAAGGATGAAGGGATGGATGGATGGATGGATGGATGGATGGCAGGATGGATGGATGGATGGATGGATGGATGGAAGGATGAAGGGAGGGAGGGAGGGAGGGAGGGAGGGAGGGAGAGAGGCATGGATGGATGGATGGATGGATGGATGGATGGATGGATGGAAGGAAGGATGGAAGGATGGATGGATGGATGGATGGATGGATGGATGGATACATATACATGGGTGTCTCCAGGGGCTTGTTTTTAAAAGGGGTTTATATTCATACTGAACTATTACATTCTATGACTAATATTTATGTCAAAGCAAAAGAACTGTAAAAATATAATTGTTAGAAGAGAGTTCGTTAGTCCTGCCACCCCGAATAACCCTACACAACCCAGGGATGGAAACCTAAAATATGTGTTCCCTAATTATTACCATTAGTAGACATACAGTCTATTATATGAAAAACTCCCCTCAGACTGAGTACACTGAGAGGCCTGCATAAATTAAAGGAAATATCATGACCGGTCTCGGTGGTGTCATGGTTAGGTCATCGGTAATAAGGCTGGCAGGTACTGGGTTCGCGGCCCGGCATCGGTGGTGTCATGGTTAAGCCATTGGCTGGCAGGTATTGTGTTCATAATCCAGTATCGGCTCCCACCCAGAGCAAGTTTTATTGACTCAATGGGTAGGTGTAAGACCACCACACTGTCTTCTCTCTCGCTAACCATTAACAACTAACCCACTGTCCTGGACAGAAAGCCCAGATAGCTGAGGTGTGTGCCCAGAACAGCATGCTTGCACCTTAATTGGATATAAGCACGAAAATTATTTGACATGAAATGTTAATTAAAAATTAATGCAGGTTTTTCAGTGTAATCAGTCTGTAGTGGCCTTACACCTACCCATTGAGCCCTTAAGAACTCGCTCTGGGTGGAAGCCGGTACCGGGCTGTGAACCCTGTACCTACCAGCCTGTAGTCCGATGGCTTAACCACTGCGCCACCAAGGCTTCATTAATTAACATCTGTAACACAGTCTATTATATAATATACCCCACTCAAACTGAGTTCAATGAAAGACATGCATTAACATCTGCAACACATACAATATATTAAATGAAATATTCTATTCAGACTGGGTACACTTAAAGACATGCATTAATTACCATATGCAACACATACAATATATTAAATGAAATATATTAAATGAAATATTCTATTCAGACTGAGTACACTTAAAGACATGCATTAATTATCATATGTAACACATACAATATATTAAATGAAATATTCTATTCAGACTGAGTACACTTAAAGACATGCATTAAATACCATAATATTGTGTAACACATACAATCTATTATATGAAAAATTCTATTCAGACTGAGTACATTTAAATAAATGCATCACATCTGTAATACAAAGTCTAATCAGGTTGAGTACATTGATTGAACTGCATTAACCTATAGTCTGTTATATGAAATACTCCTCTCAGACTGAGTATAATTGAGATACCCTGCATTAATTAACACCTGTAACACATACAATCTATTATATCAAATATCCTACAACAACTGAGCGCACTGAAAGACATGCATTTCATTAACATCTGTAACCCACACAGCAGTCTCTTATATTAAAAATATTCTACCACCACGAAGTATACAAATCAAAACACTGCTACTAAAATTTGAGAAATCTCTAGATTTTTTAAACATACTGGCTGACTGGTGGTTCGTGTTGGACACAGTTTTCCAGATGAGTTGGACCGATGAATGACTTTTCATACTGACGCCAGACATCTTGGATGAGGAGGTCTTCGAAGTTTGATGAATCAATAATCGATTATGCATTAATATCTTTTCCAGATCACCAACAACCAGTGAATGACAAGGTGAAGTCTTAGTTTTGTAAGTTCTGGGACTCCGAGCAGTGTTCTGTGTGTCTAAATTTTTACATCTGGTCATATCTGTAAAGCCAAGAGATTCAGGATGCTTTCCAAGATCAGAATAACTGTTCAGGTCAATTTGTTCGACCGTGTTGACATTCAGTGGATGGTTCTGTGACCCATCTATTAATGGCTTGTCTTGTGACTCATCTTTTAACGGCTCACATTGTGACCAATCTTTTAATGGCTCGACATACGACTCATCTTTTAATGGTTTGCATTGTAACCAATAGTTTAATGAACTGTCGTGTGATCCATGTTTTAATGGCTTGTCATGCAACTCATCTTGTAATGGCTCGTCATATAATCCATTTTTTAATGGCCTGTCATGTGACCCATCTTTTAATGCCTCGTCATTTGTCCCATCTTTTAATAGCTTGACATGTAAGTCATCATTTAATGACTTCTCATTGGCTACATCTTTTAATGGTTTACCATTAACCACCATTGTTAATGGCTGATGGTTTGTCATTTGGTGCATGCTCTTAACAGTCTGGGATTTAATGTCAGGTATATTGGTAAACTTTGTATTAAATGCATTTGGAACAAATTCTGACGTCATCATTGTATTGTCATCATCCTTTATCGAACAATTAGTATTAAATGCGCTTTCGTCTTTGTCACTTGTATCACAAGAGCTTTTGCTTTCCACCTTTGCAGGGCTCACTGCTTGAGCTTTTCTCAAAGAATGATTAACATCCTTTAACTTCTTTTTGCCCTTCCCTGGGAGAATTTTTTTTAAATCCCTTGCCGAATTCAAATTCTCTACTCTCCAATTTTCTTTGCTGCTGTCAATTAATTTCATGACTTGAATGTGCTGAACACAGAATGGTGGTCTTGGTTCCAATCCCATTGTCTGCTTTTGTCCTACGGGTGTTAGTTCCAGAGCTTGTATGTATGGTGATAAAGCAGGGTGGTCTTTCTTTGAAGAAAACGTCTGTTGGGGTGGTCTTCCCTCATATGTCCTCCATGGTGGTAAATATGGCAGAGTCTTTCTATTTTCCTTTTGTTGTAGCTTTTCATTGGTCATTGATTCAAAACCCTGGCTCTCTGGTATTTAAATGAGATAAACTAAGTGTTAAAATGTATTTTTAAAACATGAATGTGCACAAAATGTAGAAAATATGCAAATCAATTAAAGTAAAAACATTGACATTTCCTATTTTACGATCAATTACATTACTTGTTTAATTACTTCTAAAATGATTTGTATAAATATATATAAACATACCTTCTACAGTATTAAATGTATTGAAAGTATATGCATATAAATTAATTCCAGGAATTATTTTGTTAAAGATTTTAATTAATAAACTTCTTTTTGTTAAATAAAATTCAAAGTAGTTTTACGATGATAAAAAAAACAAATAATATGCACCACATATAACATGCAATTAAACAAACTGCATGAATCAATAGTTTTGTCATGTGCACGATTTATTTGGCTTTGACATTCATGTTTGTTAAACCAGTCTTGGGAATAGCAGTCCCCCTTGTTTTGTTTAATGATACCACTAGAGCAAACTGATTTATTAATCATCGGCTATTCAATGTCAATCATTTGGTAATTTGTACATATAGTCTTAGAGAGGAAACCCGCTACATTTTTCCATTACTAGCAAGGGATCTTTTATATGCACCATCCCATAGACAGGATAGCACATACCATGGCCTTTGATGTACCAGTCGTGATATATTAGCATGAACAATAAGTAGCCCAATGGGCCCATCGATGGGAATCGATCTTAGATTGACCATGCATGTGATACAAAAGGAAGGAAGGAAATGTTTTATTAAACAATGCACTCAACACTTTTTATTTAAGGTTATATGGCATCGGACATATGGTGAAGGACCACACAGATATTGAGAGAGGAAACCCGCTGTCGCCACTTCATGGACTACTTTTTTCAATTCAACAGGAAGGGATCTTTTATATGCACCATCCCACAGACATGGTAGTACATACCACAGCCTTTGTTACACCAGTTGTGGAGCACTGGCTGAAATGAGAAATAGCCGTGCTATGAAAGATGAAAATCTAATATTGAAGAGGCAGTCCTCCTACAATTGAAATGCCTGATATTGATTAAAATAGGTCTTGTGGTAGATCTGACCCCGTTAAGATTAATGAAATGTAAGATCTATAATGTCTACTGTGCATACAAAGAAGGAGTTCAAATTACTTCATTCATTTTAATTTATTTTTGTGCTTATATACAATAAGGGTTCAAGCACGCTGTCCAGGGCATATATATATCAGCTACCTGAGCTGTCTGTCCAAGACAGTGGTTAACAATTAGTTGTTAGTGTTACTGGTTAGTGAGAGAGAAGTCAGTGTAGTGGCCTCACACCTCCCAAATGAGATCTTAAATGTAGCTCTGGGTGGGAGCTGGTATCGGGGTGCGAACTCAATACCTCCCAGTCTTAAGGCCAATAATGTAACGACAACACCACTGAGGTAGGTGTTTAAGTTAAACCAACCCTAACCCTAACTATAATCCTCTGATGGTGAACAATCTGTTAACATATAGGTGTTTAAGTTAAACCAACCCTAACCCTAACTATAATCCTCTGATGGTGAACAATCTGTTAACATATAGGTGTTTAAGTAAACCAACCCTAACCCTAACTTTAATCCTGTGATGGTGGACAATCTGTTAACATATAGGTGTTTAAGTTAAACCAACCCTAACCCTAACTTTAATCCTGTGATGGTGAACAATCTGTTAACATATAGGTGTTTAAGTTAAACCAACCCTAAAACTAACTTTAATCCTGTGATGGTGAACAATCTGTTAACATATAGGTGTTTAAGTTAAACCAACCCTAACCCTAACTTTAATCCTCTGATGGTGAACAATCTGTTAACATATAGGTGTTTAAGTTAAACCAACCCTAACCCTAACTTTAATTCTGTGATGGTGAACAATCTGTTAACATATAGGTGTTTAAGTTAAACCAACCCTAACCCTAACTTTAATTCTGTGATGGGGAACAATCTGTTAACATATAGGTGTTTAAGTTAAACCAACCCTAACCCTAACTTTAATCCGAGTAGAGTTACGAGGCAATACCGTTTATCTTGCATGAGTGAATTGATGGTGTCCTTCGTGAGTAGGAGTTGGGTATTCTGTTTATTACTCATTATCAATATTTATCATTTAATGGAAGATTTTCAAACTATACTATTATTAAAAACTAGTTTGCAAGTTGAGAACAAGAGACAGCATTGCATCATAGCTGTGACGTACATATCGCTTATGACGTAAAATTAGTTGTTGACATGACTGCATGCCGCCATGGAAACTATTCTTACAATTAATTAACGGGTGCAAGCACTAAAATAATCAGCTACATTGTATAACAAACAGTTCAGAGCATACTATACTATTAAATTGGTGTGATAAACAATAGACATAATAATATGTATTTAATAAATATATTATTTGAGAACGTCCCTCTGATTAACTGACATCATTGTAAATGACTGTGAAGCACTGAATATAACATCAAAATGTATTTAGGGGAAGAAAAAAAAAAATCTTTCCCTGGGGAAAGATCTTTTTTTTTTCCCCATTTCTCTCTGCCCATATGAGTAATAATTAGTGAAATATAGGGACAAACATATGTTTTTCTTTGTGATAAGTATGAAACAGCAACTCATTATTACAACAACAAATAAATAACATCAAAACGGAACCAACAGTCATGCAGATAATTCACAAAGACAAAACAATAAAGTGCTGGTAATTTCAAAAATCAACCTTCTGCAGAACCACTATCCATCAACATCCACGATTGGTCATTTTCTCTTTCAGTTTCCCAAGCAGTAAGTAAACTGTCCTTTGATTGGTCCTTTTGAAAGAGCTGTCTGCAATAGTCCTTTAGCTTCTCAAGTACTTCATTCCAGTTTTTATCATTCTTGTTTTTATGCAACATGTTCTGTGACTGGGCACTTTCAATCCATTCCATCCAATCAAATATCAGCTCCAGAGTTTCTTCTGATGTCAGGGTAACAACTTCCTGTGTTTCTGATTCAATGATGTCATCTTGAAGTAATCTTATTAAGATTTTTTCCATGACTTCCATAAAAGACTCATGAGAAAGAATATCCTCTCTGTTATTCTGATACAGAAAACTAATAAGATTGTTCATGAAATGCCTAATGGCATTAACTCTGTCTGAATCCATGTCATCTGACGGTTTTACTGTTCCAGAACTATTTTCATTCTCACTTTTGTAAAGTTCATCTTCACAAATTTCAGTAGCTTGTTCTTTACTTGTTGCAACATAGAAGTCAGCTGTCCTTAGTGTTTTCTCTTTTGTTGATTTATCAAAATGATGCCTTAAAGCTAGATAAATTGCTAAATATTAATAACAAATAATTTACAAAAATAATTTTTTTGATCACATGTGTAAACTAAAAACTTACCGTAACCAAAATTCAACATCAGATTTACAAAAATAATTTTTAAATATCATTAACTCCAATAATTAATGATCTAACTACAATTACCTTGATTTGCATCCCAAAACAATCCTGTCATATGACAAAATATCAGGAATCAAGCTTAACACAGAAACCTCTGGCCTGATAATAATGTATAATACTTATAAAATTTATGAAACCTGTTTTTGTTAAATGCTGGTGTTTAAGCATTGTAAATGTATGTAGTTACCTGCATGTAAGACATAAACAGCCTTTGTAAACTGAGCCCTTGAGTCTAGACTCAAGATTCTAATAGAGTCTGAGATTTCAACACCATGGCAACGCCATACAAATTGTATGTATGTGACATCATTACAGATTTCAGTCTAGATTCTAAAGTCTTATAAGTATGGACCCAGCATCTAGTACAGTGAAACCTATCAAAACCAGACCCTCTGTAAACCGGAATTCCCTCAAAACCAGACATTTTTCATGGTTCCTTTTCAAATATCTGTGCAGAAGAGAACCTCTCTAAACCGGATACCTCTTAAAACAGGACTTTTTACTTGGTCCCGAGGGATGCACTCAACACATTTTAATTATGGTTATATGGTGTTGGACATATGGTTAAGGACCACACAGATATAGAGAGAGGAAACCCGCTGTCGCCACTTCATGCATACTCTTTTTCGATTAGCAGCAAGGGATCATTTATATGCACCATCCCACAGACCCCCAGACAGGATAACACATACCACGGGCTTTGATATACCAGTCGTGGTGCACTGGATGGAGCGAGAAATAGCCGAATGGGTCCACTGATGGGGATCGATCCCAAACCGACCGCGCATCAAGTGAACGCTTTACTACTGGGCTACATCCCGCCCCTTGTTTTCTAATGACGCACTCAACACATTTTATTTAAGGTTATATGGCGTCAGACATATGGTTAAGGACCACACAGATTTTGAGAGGAAACCCGCTGTCGCCACTTCATGGGCTACTCTTCCGATTAGCAGCAAGGGATCTTTTATTTGCGCTTCCCACAGGCAGGATAGCACAAACCATGGCCTTTGTTGAACCAGTTATGGATTACTGGTCGGTGCAAGTGGTTTACACCTACCCATTGAGCCTTGCGGAGCACTCACTCAGGGTTTGGAGTCGGTATCTGGATTAAAAATCCCATGCCTCGACTGGGATCTGAACCCAGTACCTACCAGCCTGTAGACCGATGGCCTGCCACGACGCCACCGAGGCCGGTTGGTCCCGAGGGTGTCCGGTTTAAAGAGGTTTCACTGTAGAACGAAGTTAACTTTCTACATGACGTCAACATAAGAATCCAAAACATAATATTTTAAATGAAAACAAGTGTATGAGTGAGGTTTATCACCTACAAGGGTCATATTTATCGTACGATTTCCCTCGTATGTCATAACTAAATCGTATGTCCTCCTGACATTGTTGTTTAACGATTGGCTGTTGTAAAGAGTACATTTGTTTCTGATTGGCTGACACGACATTCCACAGATACTACTTTCTTCATAATACATTTTTATTTTGAGTGTAAGCTGATCACATGCCGTAATGACAAATACATGTTTTTAATTAATTTAATAAAACATTAATTGATTATTTATGATAACTTGTATTATATTACGATGTAGTTGTGACACATCAAACACTTAATTATGAATATAACGTTCACAACTATTAGAAATCTATACTAAGGTCGACGAGTCACTTTTCGCACCCTTGTTTTGGCTTCGTACATAATAAAATAATGTAGAATATCTTACCGTAATTTCACTTGAAAGCCATATTTAGTAAAAGGTAGAATGTTTTAATCACAAGATTTTCTTCAAACACATTCAGGTGCGTTAATAATGTTCAAAAATAAATAAATTCAATAACAATTTTGAACTGGAATTTTTCCAGCATTCTTAAAATGGAAACGTCATGTACCCAATTTATAGTTATTGTAAGGAGATGCAAAGTGACGTCATTGGAATACTGACGTCATTCAAATTCAAAAATAATTATTTCAATTACTGTGTACTTGTTTGCTTTTTAGTATACACATGCTTTACAATTTACAACTGTTGATACATGTGTACTCTTTACTTATGGGCGTATAAATACCACATTACTTTAGAACAGGTTGTGATTTGGTTTTCAAGACATCAATGAACAAACATTACTCTGCCGTTAAGGAAATGTTAGTTTGTAAACAATGACTGGAATGTTCATTTAGCAAGACAGTTCTACGGTAATAAACAGAATATTACATTCGTGTCCATGACAGACTATGTTTACGACACTTGTGCCTAAATTATCGCATTTCCCGAGCGAGGCACTCGTGTCATAAACATTGACTGTCATGGACACTCATATAATATCCTCTATATATGATATGCCCCTCTAAAGTAGGTCGCAGTGACCTAGTTATGGTACGCAAAACACCGCTATCCTAAGTTGTACTTGCATGCAAGGTTTGATGATCCTATATGAATTGATAAGGAAGATATGACCTGGACAAAGATTTCCTTTAATGTGCAGTAATGTGGGAAGAGTAGGTCACAGTGACCTAGTTATGGTATGTGACACACCACCATCCCAAGCTGTACATGCATGCAAGGTTTGATTATCCTACATCAATTGATTATGAAGATATGGCCGTGATAAGAATTTTCTTTTATGTGCAGTAATGTGAAAAAAGTAGGTCGCAGTGACCTAGTTATGGTATGTGACACACCACCATCCCCAAGTTGTACTTGCATGCAAGGTTTGATCATCCTATATGAAATGATAAGAAAGATGCTCCGGAAACAAAAAGCTTATGGATGGACAGACAGACGGACGGACAACGCCATACCATAATATGACCCATCAAAGATGGGTGTATTAAAAACATCTGTTGACACATATACATAAAGTCAGAATATTGTCTCAGTTCACCTGACTCCTGTAACTGTGAAAATTAAAGTTCAACTGAAGTCTGTAAATTGAACTAACCTGAAACAATCTCACTTGCCAGACCAGAATCTGGAGACAGGGGCTGTTCTAAATCTTTCCTAGAAAATAAAACACAAAAAAAGATAAGGAGAAAAAAAATTAAAAGTTTGGCAATGTGGAATGAATGAATGAATGAATGAATGAATGAATGTTTAACAACACCCCAGCACAAAAATACATATCGGCTATCGGGTGTCACAAATTGTAAGCAATGTGGAAGCTGTGAGACAAACATGAAAAAAAAAAATGAAAAAAAAAAAATGTTTTATTTAATGACGAACTCAACACATTTTATTAATGGTTATATGGCATCAGACATATGGTTAAGGACCACACAGATATGGCCTTTCATGCTGCCTCACCCTACTTTTTCTCCTTTAATTTCCTTCTTATTCCCCACAAAACCCCTGTCCCCAGCCCCAATCTCCCACATCTGGGAGCTCATCCTATTTCTCAACTTACATTGCCATTTCCCATCAGCTTTTGCTGGTGATTTAGTTTGACTACTTTGGGGAATATACAGTGGTTATTTCTATTTTAATAGCATTCCCTGCACTCAAGTTTATATAAAATGTAAGTTGATATGGGTAACTGTATCAACTTAGTTTATGAATTTGTTTTCTATTATCAAAAACTCTTATCTGATATGACTTTTGTTACTAATGAAAACTCAGTTTGAAGTGACTTTTGCTGCTAATGTTTATGTATCGTCTTATTATTGCCAATCTAATTAAAATTAGCTCCACTATTACATGTGGATCTAACACCAGCCAGTTGGAGCTCATGTCCACCAATCAAAACCTTACTTGCAGAATCCTGCCAGTGATTTAAAAATAATTTGAAAACATTCCGAATTATCCTGAGGGTATACAACATGTTTCGTGTGAATTACGAATGCCTTAAAACATGTTTTATTTTATAAAATAAATAATTTGTAATATAAAACTGAAGATTGATTTAGGTTTGGGTTTTTTATAAATAAATAAATAATTTTTAATGTAAAATTGAAGACTGATAACCCATCCCGTACGTATTGGTATGGTTCGCTGTACTGCGGCCACTAAAATAGACTTGCCCGATATTTTTAGAATTTGTATGCTCCCAAATAACGGTATAAAAGGCGAAGTGTGATTGGTCAATATTTAAATTATTATTTACAGATGAAATGTTACCTGGACACTGGGGACTACGCAGTGTTGTTAGTTTTAAATCACTGGCAGGATTCTGCAAGTAAGGTTTTGATTGGTGGACATGAGCTCCAACTGGCTGGTGTTAGATCCACATGTAATAGTGGAGCTAATTTTAATTAGATTGTATTATTGCCTAACAAAGTAAAAAAAAACCAACCACACATTTATTTTAACAATATACTTGAGTAAACTGACTACTTAATATTCGCCTAATGGATGTCAAGCAATTGGTACTTTTGACAAACAGTCTTCAAAGAAAAGCCCCTACATTTGTCCATTAGTGGCAAGGGATCATTTACATAAACTTTCCCACAGACAGGAAATGTTTTATTCAACGACGCACTCAACACATTTTATTTACAGTTATATGGCGTCGAAATATGGTTAAATGACCACACAGATATCGAGAGAGGAAACCCGCTGTCGCCACTTCATAGGCTACTCTTTTTGATTAGCAGCAAGGGATCTTTTATATGCACCATCCCACAGACAGCATAGTACATATCATGGCCTTTGTTACACCAGTTGTGGAGCGCTGGCTGGAACGAGAAATAGGCCAATGGGGCCACCGACGGGGATCAATCCTAAACTGCCCGCGCATCAAGCGAGCACTTTATCACTGGGCTATGTCCCGCCCCTCCCACAGACGGAACAGAACATACCACTGTCTATGTTACACATTATATCAGTTCAATCTTTTGACCCAAACACTTCAGGTGAGCATTTCATCGATTGACCTAGATCTCACCCCCCACCCCCTATTTAAACTTTAAAATTGTTAAATAAATATTATCATTTGCTGCAGGCTAAAAACGTCTACTAATATCTTTACCTGTTTCTTTTGTAATGAGCTTCATAATCATAATCGTAATCGTCTTTCTGCAAGAAAAATAAATAATAATAATATTTTCTGGCTACAACTGAAATTGTGAATCCAAATACTGTGAAACTCCTCTGAACCGGACACTCTTGAAACCAATTAAAACGTCCAGTATTAAGAGGTATCCAGTTTAGAGAGGTTCTCTTCTGTACAGATATTTAAAAGCGGGCTGCAAAAAACATCTGGTTTTGAGGGAATTCCAGTTTACAGAGGGTCTGGTTTTGAGGGAATTCCAGTTTACAGAGGGTCTGGTTTTGAGGGAATTCCAGTTTACAGAGGGTCTGGTTTTGAGGGAATTCCAGTTTACAGAGGGTCTGGTTTTGAGGGAATTCCAGTTTACAGAGGGTCTGGTTTTGAGAGGTTTCACTGTAGTTCTACTTTAAAAAAAAAAATTCAGTCAGCACAACCAATTAGTATGTTACCGGCCTCGGTGGCGTAGTGGTTAGGCCATCGGTCTACAGGCTGGTAGGTGCTGGGTTCTGATCCCAGTCAAGGCATGGGATTTTTAATCCAGATACCGACTCCAAACCCTGAGTGAGTGCTCCGCAAGGCTCAATGGGTAGATGTAAACCACTTGCACCGACCAGTGATCCATAACTGGTTCAACAAAGGCCATGGTTTGTGCTATCCTGCCTGTGGGAAGCGCAAATAAAAGATCCCTTGCTGCTAATCGGAAAGAGTAGCCCATGTAGTGGCGACAGCGGGTTTCCTCTCAAAATCTGTGTGGTCCTTAACCATATGTCTGACGCCATATAACCGTAAATAAAATGTGTCGAGTGCGTCGTTAAATAAAACATTTCTTTTTATCTTTCAATTAGTATGTTATGCTGTATATCTCAGTCGTAACCCATTCAGTTACTATTCCAGTTATGAAATCTTTACTTGACGGTAAAATAGGCTGCTGGTCCAAATGGAAGATTAAAATTTGTTTTCTTTAACGACACCACTAGAGCACATTTATTTATTAATAATCAGTTATTGGATGTCAAACATTTTGTGCTTTTGACATTGTCTTAGAGAGGAAACCTGCTACATTTTTTCATTAGTAGCAATGGATATTTTACATGCACCATCTCTCAAACAGGATAGCACATACCATGGCCTTTGATATACCAATTCTTTGTTCAGGATTCTCACTGGCCTTTCTCCATTGGGGGTCATTTGAGCTTTCTTGTGAAATTTGGGGAGTCCCATAATAGGATTCCTGTCCAAGTTCCAGGCTTCAAAAGACACTTTCTGAGGGTCAGTGAGATCCCTGTTTGTTAATGTTATATTATTTTAGAACGTTTTGATAACAGCTTATTTCTAAACATTGATTTTTATTAAATTTGACCATTGACAAATGTAAAAATCTTGCACATAGTGGGGTTGTTTTCTTCCATGCATTTATGAAAACTACCAAAATGCACATTTGTCTAAGATTCGTTATGCTTGTAAAAAATGTTTTGCCTTAAACTGTTGTTTAAATCATTTAAGTTAACAACATGCCACAAAGTCAACATCTTACAATAGAAGAATCTGTTGGGGTTTTTCTTTACCATATTTTAAGAAAAATTCAGAAAATACCTGCTGATCTTTAATGAATTTTGCTGAATATATTTGGATTCTCTGATCTTACCTCTCTTCGACCTTTCTTCTTGTCGCCAGCTTTCGGTACAAAGAAATTAATTGTCTTTCTCTCTGCCTTCTTCACCTGAAATCGGTCTGGTTCCTTGAGGAGAAAAATAACAATAAAATTATATTTAACCATTTTACTGCTTGGCTGAATGTTGTAGTCATTCTACTGTGTCTCTGTCGTCTAGAGTGGTTAATTTATAGAGCTAAAAGGATTAATCAATGGTAATTAGTAGGTATTAACAATTTTAATAAAATTATTAATAAAAGTGTTAACTATAGCCCTTGGGTGGAGGGGGGGGGGTATACCACTGGAGGTTAGGGGTAGGGTGCTTAGGCGTAGGTGGTTTCGGCCGTAGGTGGTTTCAGCCGTAGGTGGTTTCGGCCGTAGGGCGAGTTAAGGTATGTCCGGGAGGCTGCCATCCCCCCCCCTTTCCTTCCCCGGCTGGCCACACCAAGGTTACCAATATGAGTGCTGCCCCTCGTACCAATCACTACTAAGTAATTCCTGTGACCCGAACCCCAACCCTTCCTATCAACCACCTTCTCCCCAACCATTAAAGGGCATAATGTTAAATAATGGTTTTGATTTAATTTAGATTGCCCAGCCTAAAAGTGCCAAAATTTATAAATTTTCTAATATCAGTAGGTGGTGTTTTTATTTTTTAATTGGATTGCGCAAACAAATTATTAATTTTTCCCTTGTTTTAATTTGGCATTAAAAATTAAAAATTGTCCTAATATTTCTGTCCCAGGTCAGACCACTGGCTATCCAGAAAGAAAGAAAGAAAGAAATGTTTTATTTAACGATGCACTCAACACATTTCATTTACGGTTATATGACGTCAGACATATGGTTAAGACCACACAGATTTTGAGAGGAAACCCGCTGTCGCCACTACATGGGCTACTCTTCCGATTAGCAGCAAGGGATCTTTTATTTGCGCTTTCCACAGGCAGGATAGCACAAACCATGGCCTTTGTTGAACCAGTTATGGATCACTGGTCGGTGCAAGTGGTTTACACCTACCCATTGAGCCTTGCGGAGCACTCACTCAGGGTTTGGAGTCGGTATCTGGATTAAAAATCCCATGCCTCGACTGGGATCCGAACCCAGTACCTACCAGCCTGTAGACCGATGGCCTGCCACGACGCCACAGAGGCCGGTTGGCTATCCAGAGATCGGGCCCGGGACAGACATGCTCGAAACTCTAGTGGTATAGCAGCATGTAAATAAATATTGGAATGGAATGGAACTATAGCTACATGTAATATGGTTTATGTCTATTTTACTGTACACTATGTAATGCAAATAATGAGAACAAAAGTGTATTCATACTTCTGCTTTCAAATAGCAGAGTGTCTTACAAAATTCTACAATAAACGTTTTAAACTTTATTCGAAAACCTATCTTGTTCATATGTGATGTCATTTTAGATTATTTTGGTCACTATTAGCCGATATAAAAATAATAAAAATTACAAAAAACCATGAAAATAATACTTACCAATTTATATATGAACTTTATTTCATGTATTTATAAAACATTTAAGTGAATATATGTGAGTAAAAATTATAAACTTGTACCCACTCAACGTGGTTTTTGTTAAAAATTAATCCAGTTGTCTAAAGGTTAAATAAGGACTAAAATAATTTAGAATGACATCACATATGAATAAGATAAGTTTTCGAATAAAGTTTAAAATATTTATTGTAGAATTTTGTAAGACACTCTGCTGTTTGAGTTAACTCATGTTCTTTTTTTTTCCTTTTAGCTAAAAAGCAATTTTAATGCAGTTTTTTTTAATAATTTTAATAAAAATAAAAATCTATTTTGTCTTGTAAATAAAAACATACATAATGACATCTCCTGGTACTTGACAAATAAGCAAAAAAAACATTTATGTCTGGTTTTAAGTTTACTTTATTATAACATTGATGTTTAAATAATAAGTAATCAGTTTGTATGTAATGTATAATTATGTATGTTCTGTGGGTGACTGATCTGAAATAAAATGTATTATATTATCCTATAACTTACCAATAATAGCCATGCTATAAACCCATTTGATATTTACCATTATTAACTTATTGTGCCTGTAAATTGTGATATATATGAAGAGTTCAGGCACAAAATGCGATATATCCATTTTTCATTTTCAGTAAAGATGGGGGGTTTTAATTGGCGTATATCGCATTTTGATAAAAAAAAAAAAACGGGATTTACCCAATACAATTTCATAAGGATCAATCAAGTTTTGCAGCAGATCAGTGGGCCTACGATTAGCCCTTACTGACATACAATAATGGCTTTAACTAAAAACTAGAAAGAAAATGGTTTATATCGCATTTTGCGCCTGAACTCTTCATATATATATATATATATATATATATATATATATATATATATATATATATATACACATCGTTAAAAGTGTATGTTTATCTCTACATGACAGGCTTGTTTCGTGAGAGAGTTGAATTGCTCTCACTCATCAGATGTAGATTTAATTACACCGTCAACCGAAAGCTGATGACGTAATGGACTCTGTGACGTCGAGGTTACGTCACTATGCAGGTCTATAGGTGATGTGTGGTATGCGCACAGAAGGTATTTGCGTCTGTGTCGACATGCTGATACGAGTTCATTCTTGGAGTTTAGTGTGCTGGTTTCAGATTTATACATTATGAACCGTTTTTCCTTCAGGCAGAGGTTACATCTTTTGCTCGCTGGAGAGTATGGCTTTGCTTTGGATAAAATGTTCCACTTAATGGTGTATGGGGTGAATCTATCCTTCACTGTCCAAATGTACTGACTTTTTTGTGAAAACGACTACTATATATATAATATATATATATATATATATATAAGTATGACAACTGATGACCTGTAAATGCTCAAGGTTAATAAATAATTGAACTGAACTTGGTTAATGATGTGTTGCTGTCAATGGTTCGTTTGTTTACAACCAACAAGACTTGTATACCTGGTCGTAATGTTTTGATGAGATTTAGTTGAAGTGTGTAATGTTAAACTACAATTGTGCTAATCCTGATGACGTCATATTACCAGTGAGGCGACTTCAGAAGTTTTATTTATTATATATATAGCAATGAAATATATATTTCACATATCACTCATTGACATAAATATCATATTTAAAAAAAAAACATGAAATAGCCACTATTAACTAAATATCGAATTAAAATGTAATTTTAGAAGTCTTATAGGATAAATAAAATTTGCTACTTGGGTTTTTTAATATGTAAAATATCAACCTCGTCTAGTTAATACTGATTAACATAGACTCCGTTGATATTTTACATATTAAAAACACTTTTGATATGATGATTCCTCTATTTATTAAATTAAAATTTACCTTCCAGTCATCCAAGTCATCTTCTAATATTTGACAACTTTGCCCAGAACATATTTTGTCTGGTTTTAACTTCACTGTATTATAAATTTCTATATTTAAATTAAAATTTACCTTCCAGTTATCCAAGTCATCTTCTAATATTTGACAGCTTTGCCCAAAACATATTTTGTCTGGTTTTAACTTCACTGTATTATAAATTTCTATATTTAAATTAAAATTTACCTTCCAGTCATACTAGTCATCTTCTAATATTTGACAACTTTGCCCAGAACATATTTTGTCTGGTTTTAACTTCACTGTATTATAAATTTCTATATTTAAAATAAAATTCACCTTCCAGTCAGTCTGCGATCTGTTGAACTCAGTAAACTTGGTCGTCTGTTTTTCATTCTTCTTCAACTGGAAGCCTGGGCCTTTTGATAGGTCATACTGTCGATTGGTTGAAAATGGCGACTCGGACACAGTTATTCTTCTTTGTTTTTCTTTCAGTTTAAAGGGCGTAGGTGCTTAAAAAATATATAAAAAATTTCATTTCATGTAACACCATACAAAAAATTAAATAAATATTATTTTGAAATAAAATATGCTTCATAAAACCTTTTACATCCGTATTAATCAAAAAAGATTTAACCTATGCTGTCCAGTGGTAATCTGTAAAGAAATGTTTTTGTTACACTGTGATTTTTTTAATTAAAAAAATGTTTTGCAAGTTGCTATGTGTTTAAAATTGAATATGTTATTAATTATATAGTTAATATGTTCAATTGCTACAGGTATGTGTTTGAAACTCAACAATATGTTTTAATATGAATTTTAATGTTATTCATTATAGAGATATGTTCCAATTGCTACAGGTATGTGTTTGAAACTCAACAATATGTTTTAATATGAATTTTAATGTTATTCATTATAGAGATATGTTCTAATTGCTACAGGTTATGAGTATGAAACTCAATAATATGTTTTTATATGAATTTTAATGTTATTCATTATAGAGATATGTTCCAATTGCTACAGGTACATGTATGTGTTTGAAACTCAATAATATATTTTTATATGAATTTTAATGTTATTCATTACATGCAGTACGTGTTACGTGCCAATGCATTGGTTCCCTATTGATGCTAACAGACAATAATTACAAACTAACAATTTCTGATATTCTTTCAGTGTTAAGGATATATGTACATACCATTGTACAGCTTCGGTTTCTTTTCTTGGTTTTCTGTATCCTCGGTATCTGGATAATAAACCAGTAAATATAATAATGCATTATGTCACTATTGGTATTCCATTATAACATTTTATGATTATATAGCTCTGGTTACTCAGTGTCAGTTATAAACAATGGTAACTTAATTAATCAAAAATCACAATGTGACACAATCACAATCAAAATAAATAGATAAATAAATAAATAAATAAAATATTAAAGCTACAGTACTTTATCACAAACTGGACAGCAGATACATGTACCACAGCCTCAAAAATAAATAAATAAAATAAATAAATAAATAAATAAATAAATAAAAATAAATAAATAAATAAATAGTATAGCTACAGTACTTTCTCACAAATAGGACAACAGATACATGTACCACAGCTTATTAAATAAATAAATAAATAGTATTGCCAGAGTACTTTTTTACAAACTGGACCCTCAAAAATAAATAAATAAAAATAAATAAATAGCATAGCTACCATACTTTCCCACAGACAGGACAACATATACCACCAACTTTGATATACCTGTTATGGAATACCAACTGATATTGAAAAACCCCCATCAGGTAATCGATAACAGTAATTGATCCTATGACCCAACACACCCCAGGTATACACTATCACTGAGCTACATCCCACAAACAATGTAAAATGCATTTTCCCCTAAGTCATGACAGCACATACCACAGACTTTGTTTTATCAGAGAAACCAATACACTCATTACCTTCCTTATCAAGATGAGCAGTATGTTCAACATCGTCTTTTCCTTTTACGTCGGCCTGTACTGAACGTTTCTCTTTACTACGTCGGCTACGTCGCTCCGACAGTTCAGAATCCACTGAAAGTACAAAATGTTTAGATATTGTGTACAATGATTTATATCAAAGATTTCAATCTGTTTTGACCCTTTCTGTCAGTTTCCTCCAACTCTGTCTTCTGTGCTGTCCATACCATCGCCTACTTGTCCAGACCTGTCAACCTTTAGTCAAGAGAAAGCAGGAGGTGTGTGTTGAAAAAGCAGGAGTTTTTGTCAAAAAACAGGAGATTTTTTAAATTCACACAATTTAACTGAAAATCACAAGATTTAAAAAAAATTTATTACAATAAGTTATATGAATACTATATAATGTCATATATACTTGTTAACCGTAGATCTTGGCATTAAAAAAAAATAATAATAATAATAAATATAATAATAAATAAAATAAATTATTAATTAAAAATTTGTTTTCTTCTCTTTTTTTTAAGTTTAAATATCATTATGATTTAATACATATTTAAAAAAACAAACATATTTTATCCAAAAATGTTAAGAACATAAACAAGAAATAAAAAATTTAATTAGTACATTTACGGTATTACACTTACAACCTTACAGGTTGCGTTACATTATCATTTGTGGTTAGTGTACCTAATTACTAAAGACAAATTTATATAAATCTTATAAATTAATATTCAGTTTTTACTGTAATGAGGAACGGTGGCGTGGTACTTATTTAAAATCATTATAATGATGCAATAAACATTGTATTTTCATTAATGATAAGTAAAACGTCATTACGGACATCGTGTGAAATATACCGGAATTATACCCATTTCCGTGAGTAACTTTATGTCAATGTCAAACACAACATTTTTTAATTGCACAAAAATAATTTCTTGAAGTGTACCCGTGTAACCAACATTTTACTG
Source organism: Gigantopelta aegis (assembly GCF_016097555.1). NCBI lineage: Eukaryota > Metazoa > Mollusca > Gastropoda > Neomphalida > Peltospiridae > Gigantopelta > Gigantopelta aegis. Next base: position 20,283,796 of record NC_054705.1, read on the forward strand.
CACAAACATACAAAATTAACTGACACAAGTATGTTTATACAGCTAATTGATCTTTTCGTTGTCTTGCCGTGACATGTGATTTTAACATGCTGTCAACTCGGAGTCTGGCAGTTCAGATTCGTCATAGTTGCATTTTGTAATCTACTGGGATGACATTTTACAATTCAGAGGTGTTATTAGAACTAAATTGGATAGGTTTTTTTTATATGACAACACTGAATGTCAATACACAGCCTGCTGAATTAACTGCAACATGCTTCGTAGCCATTACGATGACAACAAACATTATAATAACACGTCATTTTATAAACTCCATGTGCTTTTTTAACAATATAAATAGGCTATCCCACAATTCTCACTTCGGCAAAGGTTAAACAGCACAATTCGGTCTGTTACATTCTCAGAAACCGAAAGTAGTCGACATTTTCCGAATGTGAAAAAAAGGCAGAGTTACTTCCCTTATGATATTTTGACAAAAGAGGATCAATGTTTTTTTATGCTTACAAAAATGTCATTTAACAGGAGAAATTGTCTCCCGCACATTGGTAAGGAGATTTTATCAAATACCGGGAGACTCCCGCGGAATCCGGGAGGGTTGACAGGTCTGCCTGTCTCAACTTCCTCCACGGGTGCAGTCTCTGTGTACTTCTCTGCACCCACCTGGCATCACTCATCCTCTGCTGTTAATAAAGCTGGTCTGACTCATGGCACTAACTAACAAGCGCCGGTAGTAGGGGTAAATAGCACGTGGTTTACAAGTGCCTCTTAACAATGCCAGAAGTAACTACTGAACACTCTCTGAAGTGGTCAGACTGAACCCACAGCTAAAAGCTAATGGGGAATGTCAGATGTGTGGCACAGATAGCCACAAGAGACAAGCACATGTCGCGGTTGGAGAGACAAGGACTGGAATGTGGAGGTGGACAGCAAAAGAAGTTGAAAGATAGGAGTTGCCAGATCGGGAAGAAATGAGATGGAATTCAATAGAGAGAAAGGAAAGGGGGCAGTGGGATAAAAAAAAAAAAAAATTAAATAAAAAAAAAAAATATTATATTTTAAAAATAAAAAGATTTACATAAGCAGTACTCTGAGAATTCAACATTTGCATAAACCATTTATGGGTTACGCAAATTAAATAAAAATTCAGGTAACCTATTTCCTTTTTAGGTAACCTGTCATGACCATGTAAATCATATCATAACTCCAAATGTGTGAACGAAGACTGTGTTACGACAAACTACATGTATACTTACACAAGCGACACACGAGCGAAACTATCGCTCTCGCAATTTTCAGAGGCCCAGGGCTCGAACTTAAAAATTTTTCTCCCACAGCAATGTTTAAAAGATTTGCCATGTCCAACAGTCCACCGATGGCAATTTTGAGCCTGGCTATGGCAAAAAAATTTTTAATGACATTTGCAGTAAATAAACCTGATTGAAAGGTTATCTTGTTGTATGTAAACATCTTTTAAATGTGCAGATGTTAAATATTGGCAGATAATGTACACCAGGTGTATACATTTCGCCATTGTTGAGGAGCTTTACAGACGGCACAAAAGTGCCATCGGTGATGCTCATGTCATGTCATGTCATAGGGTTTTACGTGCACATTCAGAACAAGCTTGGTGATGCTCTCTACATATGGCAATTTATATCTCAATGATGGCAATTGCCGTCAGTGCCGCCATTAAGTTGGAGCCCTGCAGGTCTGCATAATGTGATATGAAAGCATGCATGCTTGTTACATGTATAACATACTGAATAAAAGAAATGTGAACTTAATTTTCAGCTGTAGCATTAAATTTATAAAATATTTTTTTTAAAAAGGAGCGAGACGTAGCAAAGTGGTAAAGTGCTCACTTGATGCACAGTCAGTCTGGGATCGATCTCCGTCGGTGGGGCCATTGGGCTATATCACACTTCATCCATTGCACCACGACTGGTATATCAAAGTCTGTGGTATGTATTACCCTGTCTGTGGAATGGTGCATATAAAAGATCCTTTGCTGCTAATCAAAAAAGAGTAGCCCATGAAGTGGCGACAGCGGGTTTCCTCTCAGTATAATATGTTGTCGTTAACCATATGGTCCGACGCCATATAACCGTAAATAAAATGTGTTGAGTGCGTTGTTAAATAAAACATTTCCTTCCTTCGTTGTAAAACAAAAAATTAGAGGAGGTATTAACACAATAAGATTCAGGGGAATTACATTTCACATCAAGTATCTACAACAGTCCTTCACATTTCACAATATCAGACGAGTGATAAAGTTTATGAGTCATGTTAATTAAGGAGTGACAGTAAAATATAAAAGGTGATGGGGGGGAAAGAGGTGTGATTGGAGGGGGCATGACCCCAACATGCCCCTCTGCCTATGCCAGTGGTATTATATGTGTATCAAAAGAGGGTGATCACTACCCTCAACAACCCCACCCCTTCACTCACACACACACCACCACCCTGAATCCACCCTTGTGTTCGTTATTTAAGATTTTCTCACTCATCGCAAACAAGGGCTATCTAGTTTTCTAGCCACTCAGTACAGATCTGAAGAGTTCAAAAGAGGGTGATCACACCCTCAATCTCACCTCTTCACTCACACACACAGCACCACCCTTATATCCACCCTTGTGTGTTCATTATTTTATGATTATCTTACCCACCTGCATCAAGAGCTATCCATTTTTCTAATTGTGACCGTGACACTGTACAGATTTGGGTGTCAAGATCTTAAGTGTGTATCAAAAGAGGGTGATCACTCACACACCACCACCCTGTATCTACCCCTGAATGTTAATAATGTTAAAGGGACATTCCTCAGTTTGTTGCATTATAAGACTAATAAAATATTTCTACGATTAAACTTACATATTAAATACAGTTTCTTGTTTCGAACATCAGTGTCTGTATATTCAATGTGTTTCTGGACCAAACTGGATTTTGTCTTCAAATAATTTTGTACGTATGGAAATTATTATTTTTTTAGTAAATAAAATCAATTTAACCCAGTACAAATATTAGAACGATCAGAAACATGTTTAATATACAGCCAGTAATATTTTATGCAGAAAAATATATTTGATATGTAACTACAATCGTTAAAAAGTCTCTGTTAGTCGATAAGATCTTAAAAATTGTAGCAAACTCAAGAATGTCCCTTTAACAGTTTCTCACACACCTGCATCGAGGGCTATCCAGTTTTCCAGTCGTGACCTTGACACTCGGTACAGGTCAGAGTCTTCGTGGTCTCCCGACACGATTCCCTCATCATCTTCCTCCTTCTCCTTCTCCTTCCACATCTGGCCATCTTCAGTCACTGGTGGACAAAAAAAAGAGAAAGGAATGTTGGTTTTCCAAGGCACCAAAAAGTTGTAATATTAAACACTGGCTAATAACTATAGAGTCAACCATTTTCAGTACTACAAAATTACTAAATATCAGTACTCAGTGTGGTTATATCCAGGGGTGCAGAAATGGAACATGTTTCACTAGCCCACCGGTCCAGAACCAACTAAAATCTACTAGTCCGCCAGTCTATATAACAATATATTATTAATAATATTATAATATACACATTGAATGATATATATATATATATGAATATATTGACAAACCATTATTAAGAACACCTGGTAAGTGATCAACATCACGTGGCCCGTCGGACTCGTACTTGCATTTTTCAACTCGCCCGTCAGAACTTTTACTCGCATTCGGCGAGTGGGCGAGTACTTTCTGCACCCCTGTATATCTTAACCCATTCCCTGACATTGATGTGTCAAGCGTCATTACAATGGCGTCACTTAGCAATGCTACCATTTAAAAATCGTTTTCTAAAATAACTTGACATTTTTTGTCAAAAACAAACCGTAAGGAAATGTCAATGAATAGTCTTAGAATGACATATCCAAATAACATAAATAAAATAACCATCTACAAAATGCTATCATTACGTAGGTGGATTATTATGGTATATATATATGGGTGTAATTTCATATTAAAATGTTCACATATTTTAATAACATCAACAGAAATGTAGGACAGGTGAAAATTCTTTAAATTTGGCAAAAAGAATGCGGCAGGATAAGGGTTAAAATGGATCAGGGTTAAAATGGTTGCCCATAATCTATGTTAAGGGAGCAATTAATTACTCCACTCAGTAGGGTTTTTTTATGGTGACGACTCCATTAGTTCAGTAGGAGCAGGGCATAGTCCAGTGCACAATCAGTCTAGGATCAATCCCCATCAGTGGATTCATTGGGCCATTTCTCGTTCAAGCCAGTGTACCACGACTGGTCAAAGGCCAAGGTATGTGCTACCCTGTCTGTGGGATGGTGCATATAAAAGATCCCTTGCTAGTAATGGAAAAATCTCTGAGACTATGTCAGAATTACTAAATGTTTGACATCCAATAGCTGATGATTAATAAATCAACGTGCTCTAGAGGTGTCATTTAACAAAACAAATTTTAACTTTAACTTTATTTCAGTAGGTAATACTTATGTTTTCACTGAACGACTGATATACTGACATTCTCTTTACTTACAGAAAGAAAGAAAGGTTGTATTTAACGATGCACTCAACACATTTTATTTACGGTTATATGGCGTCAGACATATGGTTAAGGACCACACAGATTTTGAGAGGAAACCCGCTGTTGCCACTTCATAGGCTACTCTTTCCAATTAGCAGCAAGGGATCTTTTATTTGCACTTCCCACAGGCAGGATAGCACAAACTATGGCCTTTGTTGAACCAGTTATGGATCACTGGTCGGTGCAAGTGGTTTACACCTACTCATTGAGCCTTGTAGAGCACTCAATCAGGGTCTGGAGTCGGTATCTGGATTAAAAATCCCATGCCTCGACTGGGATCCGAACCCAGTACCTACCAGCCTGTTGACCAATGGCCTAACCACGACGCCACCGAGGCCGGTTCTTTACTTACAGAGACCCATGGATCGGAGACGGTCTAGCATGGTGTGGTCAAAAGGTATATCTTGTAACCATGGATACTGGGCTGTCAGTCGTTTCTTCAGTGCCCTCTTGGCAGCATCAGACAAAGTGGTGTCTGAAAGAATCAACGTGGATACATTAGAAACACTACATATACATAATAAACTGTTAACTTGGTCGTAAGTCTGCATTTTACGTGACAGACGTCACCCGAGGAAAGAAAAATGTATTGGTGACTGATTATCTCATTATCCGTCTGTCATTATTTCTGTCTACCTATCTTTCTTTTTTCTTTCTTTCTGTCTGTGTATTTGGGGGGGGGGGGTTCTGTCTCTTACTGCCAGTGTCTTTATTGTGTCTGAATTTGTCTATGTCTATCTCTCTATCTGTTTCTCTCTCTCTCTCGCTCTCCATCTCTCTCTCCATCTCTCTTTCTCTATCTTTCTCTCTCTCCATTTCTATCCATCTCTATATCTCTCAATTTCTCTCTCTCCATCTCTATATCTCTCTCTATTTCTCTTTCTCCATCTCTCTATCCATCTCTCTCTCCATTTCTATCCATTTCTCTCTATCTCTCTCCATTTCTATCCATTTCTCTCTATCTCTCTCCATTTCTCTCTCCATCTCTCTCTCTGTCTCTCTCGATCATTCTCTCAGCCTGTCTCACTATCTCTCTCTCTCTCTCTATCCTGTCAGTGGGATGGTGCATATAAAAGATCCCTTGCTGCTAATCGCAAAGAGTAGCCCATGAAGTGGCAACAGCGGGTTTTCTCTATCAATATCTGTGTGGTCCTTAACCATATGTCCGATGCCATATAACCGTAAATTACATGTGTTGAGTGTGTCGTTAAATAAAACATTTCCTTCTTTTATTCTGTTATGAACTAGGACCCAGATGGTCAGCGTGAGAAAGTCGTTACCCTCCAGTAGCTGTCTGAGCTCAACGGAGGGTATCGTCACGGGGTAGAAGTCCATACTCTTCTCAATCTTACTGTTCACGGGGCGGTCTTTCTGCCAGAATGTGTAACCACCACCCGTTTTCATCGCTTTGTCTTTGTGTATACTGAAAAAAAAAGAAATACAAATAAAACACATATAAAATATTAGCAACCTTAAAATTTAGCGAAATCTAAATACATGTAATATATTAGTGTCATAAAATGTTAGCAAGATTATCATATCAGAAACTAAAACAAAATAAAAGGCCTACGCTTAAAGGGACATTCCTGAGTTTGCTGCAATTTTTAAGATGTTATCGACTATCAGAGACTTTTTAACAATTATAATTACATATTAAATATATTTTTCTTCATAAAATATTAGTGGCTGTATATTAAATGTGTTTCTGATCATTCTAATATTTATACTAGGTTAAATTTCATTTTATTTCCTAAAATATATTTTATTCTAAAGTACGAAATTATTGAAGACAAAATCCAGTTTGGGATTCTTACAAATATTAAGACGACCAGAAACACACTGAATATACAGACACTGATATTCTAAACAAGAAAATATATTTAATATGCAAGTTTAATCATAGAAATATTTTATTAGTCAGAAACATCTTACAATGCAGCAAACTCAGGAATGTCCCTTTAAGTGTATGATCAGCTAAAATAATACTAGCTCAGACAGAGTGCTCACCTCAGTGGGGGGTTTTCCCATCCCAACCAGTACAGCACAACTGGTATATCAAAGACAGTGGTATATGTGCTTTTCTGTCAGTGGAAAAGTGTATATAAAAGATGACTTGCTGCTAAGGCCAAGTAAAAAAAATGGTTTGTTTCCTGTTACATGCCAAAAACAAATAGGGTAGGTAGGTAGGAAAAACTTTGTTTTTCTTTTTTTCCCCATTTTCGAGCTAATATTTCCTGAATAGTATAGCAGATTAATATATTAAAAGCTCTTTCTTTGTGTTACAGTGCAACTGACAATACATACTCTAATGAGAATCATTAATTATTTTCTATAAAAAAAAAAACATGTTGTAACCTAGTCCAACCACAATCAGTATTAATGTAAACCCCACCCAAGTCTAATACTACACGGTACGGTTATGAACTACGATAACACTAAAATAACTTACTTTGTTCATAATTTGTTCATTGGAAAAAAGTTGTAATATCAAAGGTCTGATCCACAACATGGTTACACCCCGTCACAACTACAGCAGCAACACTGATCTTCCCGGCCTATTTCATTGCCAGTATTGCAGTAACAAAATGTACATCATGAACACAATGAAGATGTCAATAAAAATTAACAAAATAAGTTAATAAAAAGATCTCCATACTAACTATCCTCATAGCAGAGATATTAAAAGAAAACAATTATTTTCAGGAAAAGAGTTTCCCTTTTGGTCGTCCATAAGGACACTGCACAGTATCTTTGCACTGTTGACAAAGAGGTAAAACAGTTTTGTATCTTTGCTTTTAAAGGTCTGTCCACAACATGGTTACACCCCCTCACAACTACAGCAGCAACACTGATCTTCCTGGCCTATTTCATTGCCAGTACTGCATAAGAAAATGTTTAACAACCATTAGCCTGTGATTAGTAAATCAATGTGCTCTAGTGGTTGTCGTTAAACAAAACAAAACTTTAACTTTAATTCCACAGAGATGTTGTACTCAATGGATTGTGA